>NC_079220.1:43946437-43961437 GCF_029633865.1 Lampris incognitus | reverse complement strand
GCAGTGGATGTAAAGACATAATGTGGAGGCGGGGTGAGGGAGGGGACTAAAAGATAACAGCAGTACTATTTACTGATAGAAACAAGAGGAGCTGGGACAATACAGTCCATCCCATATCCAAAGCCAACCAGAGGAGTGTGTGTGTGTGTGTGTGTGTGTGTGTGTGTGTGTGTGTGTGTGTGTTTGTCCAGCTGTGACTGTGTGTTGCGCAGTCCAGAGCTGAGTGGTTGTGTCACTCAGACAGCAGTTGAGGTTCCCAGGCTCTCTGAGCGGGCTGACACACATAACTCTGCCTCTTCTGTTTGTTCAACTTTTATTTCATTCAACCCTCTAACTGACCTGTTAGTCCTGCATGAAGATCATTCATCACAGAGTCAGCATCATGCCATCACCTAGTATGTTGCACATCAAGGTATATGGGTGCATACAATTCAGTTGCTGAAAGATATTTTTGGCCTAGCTTGTTGTCAACTTTGGGAACATCCATCCATTTTAATTTCTTGAGCAAGTTTCAAAAGTCAAGGGCAGGGCACAAAGTGAGCAGCAATTTCCAGGTCCCTACTTTGACTGGAAATGTCACACACACACACACACACACATAGCCAAACACATGCATGGACACACATGCACACATAGATACACAATGGCAAACACATGAAAGCATGCAAACACACTGAGCCACATAATGCTGCTGTCACATGAAATCTTTGTGGTTCCATTTCTGGTGATTTCTATATTGCTACACACTTGACACTAGAGGTTTACAAAGTCCTTTGTGAGCCGATGATTCATATCCCACAGGACATGAAAGCCATCCTAAAACCCACTATATAATTTCAAGAATACATTAGTGCCATATGTGAGGTTTCTGTTCAGTTTTGATGGGTTGATCATTTTCAGACACTTTTTTTTATCCGTGAGTGGTGATGCAGTTTGTGTCTGTGTTGGTGTGTGTTTGGAGGCACAGGCTCACCTTCACTCGGCCAAATTCACAGGCCAGGTCCAACGGAGTCTTCTTAGCTTTGTTCACCAGGCAGGGGTTGGACTGGTGCTGAAGCAGCATCTCTGACTGGGGAGGGCAGATTACAGGAGACTTATTTACTACATGCAAAGGTTAACACAATAATGCAGATGAGAAACACGCATGTATGCATACACACATGTGCACATGTGTGCACAAAAGCATGTTCACAATCATGTTCAAATACACACAAACAGAACAAACTAGTGAGTTCATAATCTGGTCCTCGGGTACCACCAGTCCTGCAGGTTCTCCATTTCTGCCCGGCACTTACAGAACATAACCCACCTGTTGTTCCAGTTTCTTCAGCCTGTAATCAGGGAGGTTTTATGGGGCCATATGTATTGAGTTCCTGAAATGAGTCCATATGAACGAACACTATCTGGTATTCACAATTTCGAAAGCAGAAATTTTCTGTTCGCTCTGAGTTCAGAGGTTGCGATGTGATTCTTACCTATTCCCCCCCCTTTCTCCCCAATTGCATCCGGCCAATCACCCCACTCTTCCAAGCCATCCTGGGCTGCAGACTACCACATGTCTCCTCTGATACATGTGGAGTTGCCAGCTGCTTCTTTTCACCTGACAGTGAGGAGTTTCACCAGGGGGGCATAGCGTGTGGGAGGATCACGCTATTCCCCCCAGTTCCCCCTCCCCCACGAACAGATGCCCCGACTGAAAAGAGGAGGCGCTAGTGCAGCGACCAGGACACATACCCACATACGGCTTTCCACCCACAGACACGTCCAATTGTGTCTGTAGGGACGTCCAACCACGCTGGAGGTAACACAGGGATTCAAACCGGCAATCTCCATGTTGGTAGACATCGGAATAGACTGCCACGTCACTCAACCCAGGTATTCTTGCCTTTATTTAAATAAAAGGCAGTGCCCATGTACATCTGAATTGATTAAACGATCTTCTTTAGTAATTTAATATATAGCTGAGGAAAATGTTGATATACCCAACAGTCTTGTCTTTCCCCTGTCATTGCACCTTTGCATTACTTATAAGAGGTTGACCAACTAAGTGTTAGGTAGCTAAACACACACACACACACACACACACACACACACACACACACACACACACACACACACACACACACACACACACACACACTTACAGACAACCACACAATACTATTTCAAACACAGAGCAGGTAAAGCTTCACACACGGCCCCGTACTGCACAGCACATCACGGCGTGGACACACGCATATGGCTCATGTTGCAGGACATGTAAGCCAGTGAGACAACGTAAGCACCATCACTCAGCACCTGGTGCCATATCCAAAGAACCTGTATTTAGTCCAAAAACGCTCCAGTCACTCTGACATGAAGACTGCTTCAGATGTGATGGTCTACGGTTAACTACGAGCAGATGAGGATCTATTATCGTGTGTGACACAACCTCAATAGCAACAATAAAAACGTATGTTGGACAACCAAATGAAATCCTCTAATAATGGTCCCCACGCTGGGAGGCAGGGAGGTTGGTGGTCCCCATAATAAACACATGGGGCTGTTTTGCGCAGCTAGCTCTTAAATGTCATCCCGCACTTTAAAAAAATGACATAAACAGTCTTCATTAACAGAAATAAAATCAAGTTTTGCAGCAGGTTTATAAAGTGATTGTACAAATGCTGTTCATTTCATCAGCCAACAGAAACTCTGTTGTTGTCAATCCTCACATCTGCCCTGCTGGGGGAAGATGAGGGTGGGTGGATTGGGAGCAGAGAGGGTCTCTAAACACCCCCTCCACTTCTTACACAACACACACACACACACACACACACACACATACATACAACCCTCCCTTTCTCTGCCTAAAATCTGATCGTCCTAGATCTACCTCCCATCCCCAAATCCCCATCATCGTCATCATCACCTCAATCCCTCCAAATCCAATGCAATTCCTCTCGCTACATTCCTTCCTCCCTATAGATTTCTCTCTCACTCTTTTTCTTTCTTTTTTCTCCTCTGTGAAGACCCCTCTCTCCTCTCATTCCTCTGTAATCCAGTCAGAGGAGTTCTTTGTATGACTTTACCCACCACTAGTAACCCCTCCACCCCTCACCCACCCAACACCCGGGTGACCCCGGCCCATCTGTGTTTTGGGGTCCAGGGTCTAAACGTAAAATAAGGGCAGCGCGCTGACCTGTGAATTACTAGTCAAAATCTGTGTGTTCAGTCTGGATCATTCGTCTGCTTTTGATCAGTCCTAACTCACCCCTGTGTGAGTTACCATGTGTGCCAGTGACATTCAGGTGAACCCATGCAACACTTGTGGGTTCTTCACCATGTTTACTTTACATGTGCCGCTGTGAAAGAGTGATGTAGGGTGATACGCATTTGAATGATGAATAAACAAAATATACGCCATCATTTTATGATGAACTAGCAAGCCCACCAACCTAACATTGTATTGTCCATACAATGACAGCAGCATAGTATCTTGTATGTCAATCAGACTGTGAATGTGAATAAACAAGTGTGTTGGCATGCGTTTCCCAGGCGTGTGTTTCTGCGGTACTCACGACATCGTAGTGTCCGTACTGGGCGGCCAGGTGCAAAGGGATGTGTCCATCCTGTGACATGCTGTTTACCGAGGCCCCCGAACGCAGCAGCATCAGCACAGAGTCGGCCTTGCCCTGCCACGCAGCGTAGTGCAGCGGACGCATTCCTGCAGGGGCAGTAGAGAGAACAACGAGGCTCAATGGGAGAAACACAGGGGGGGTAAAATAAGCCCAGCGGTTGGTCCACAGGGGAAGGAGAGTTATGCGAACAAAGCAGGCAAGTAAACTGTGAGTTCCAGTCCATGATCATAACAAGCCAAACAATTATCAATCAAATCATATTAACTTATGTAATGTTCCGTTTTTAACAAGAAAGACATCTGCAGAAACACAGATCACATGACCTACTGAAATCAAAAAGCCATTCTCCAATGAACAGGGCCGCTGCTGAAGTCCTTATTTTAAGAAAACAACATAAAAAATCCCAACAACTTTATCCTATATTAGAATAATACTTCTTTCTATACTTCCATGAAGCTTGATAAATATGTACATCATTTTAATTTTTTTCATGAGTTTACCCACCAACTTCTTTATTTTTTTTGTTGGATTTTTTCCCCCTTTTTCTGCCTTATTGTACCTGGCCAATAACCCCCGCTCTGCTGATCCGGGGAGGGCTGTAGACTACCACATGTCTCCTCAGATACATGTGGAGACGCCAGCCGCTTCATGTCACCTGACAGTGAAGAGTTTTGCCAGGGGGACATAGCGCATGGGAGTCCCCCCCCCCCCCGGAACAGGTGCCCCAACCGACCAAAGGAGGCGCTAGTTCAGCCACCAGGACACGTACCCACATCCGGCTTCTCACCCGCAGCCACGGACAATTGTGTCTGTAGGGACACCCGACCAAGCCGGCGGTAACATGGGGATTTGAACTGGTGATCCCCGTGTTGGTAGGCAATGGAATAGACCGCTACACTACCCAGACACCATGTTTACCCGCCAACTGTGTTGTGTCTACAGCAGGGCCACAGACACACACCTTCTGGACACAACCAAAGAGGCAAACAGACGCATGCAGACTGTCATAGATATGGCAGCTACATTAAACATACAGAACGTGTAAGATTTTAACCTGTTGTTGTGTAATGAATAAGATACTCTCACTACATGGTGCGTTATCATCCAGGCATCAGAAGAATGAACACCGGACACATATGGGCAGTTGAGCATTACTTCATGTAATTACTGGAAAATCAAAAGCTTCTTTTAGAGATTTAAGATAGAGATGCTCAGTCCAGTTGAAAACCAGAGGTAAAACTGGGGGTCTCAGAGGACTGGATCAACAACCACTGACAGAAGGATTACCCGGTTGACTTTATCAGTGTCTCATGGTTAGCCTGGTGTGATGACTTCATATTGGCTATGCTGTTCTCAGATGGTCCTCTTGGGGTCTGTATGAGCTTGTTTATGTGTGTTTTTGCTTGTGCACCGCGAGTCATTTCCATATATTTTGTCGGACACCATCCTTTGGTTTACCCTGAACACCTCGCCTTTGATTTACAACAGTGAAGATTGGATTAGTGGGAACACGTTGCTACCTTTTCTCACATGACTTCAGTAAAACATTTAATTTCCAATCATGTGTAGCATACTAAATTATTATTTTGACTTTGGTAGTTATACTGAAGTTATATAGTCCATCTGGTTTACAAAATGGCCTCAAAAGACACCATTTTAACGCTAAGTACAATGGTGGTCCTGAATCCAAAATCTGCACAATGAAGCTGGTGAATAAAAGATATCACTGACAATATGCATGACTGCAAAAAAAAAAAAAAACCCTACAAAAATAATATCCAGGGTGTGGGTCTCACCATTGCTGTCCTTGATGTCCACAGTGGCCTGGGCCTCCAGCAGTGCCGACAGCAGCTCCGTGGTCCCCGTGAGGGCAGCATGGTGCAGGGCTGAAAACCTGGATCACGGACAAGGAGAGAGTGGCCTCAAATAGAGATCAAGTAACTGAGGGAATTATGAAACATAGCTGACTAAAGCCAAACAAACAAGGCATAAAAGACAAGTATAAAGGGGAAAACAGCTGGTTTGAAACACGTTTAACAGTAACAGGGCTTTGTTGTGTATTTAAAATCCCTTTTCTGCGGCAAAATGCAATACACCGCCCACCCAGATAGACCCCAATATCCTTTCCATTGCCTTAAAACACACCACATCACTGCAGCAATCACAAAGTCTGTCTGCTTCCCTTGTGAAGATTTAATTAAGAGCTCCCCCGTATGGCACTGTACATACAAATACGACTTCAGTATAGCACAGCAGCCACAAACTAAGCAGCGCCAGCTGGACTGGGCCGGGGTGCTTGGGGCTGCCTGGGTCTGGAGTGGAGAACTCGGACGGAGAGAGAGAGAGGGAGAGGGAGAGGGAGAGAGAGAGAGAGAGAGAGAGAGAGAGAGAGAGAGAGAGAGAGAGAGAGAGAGAGAGAGAGAGAGAGAGAGAGAGAGAGAGAGAGAGAGAGAGAGAGAGAGAGAGAGAGAGACAGACAGACAGACAGACAGACAGACAGACAGACAGACAGACAGATAGACAGACAGAGAGAGACAGAGCGACAGACAGACAGACAGACAGACAGACAGACAGACAGGCAGATAGACAGAGAGAGAGACAGAGAGACAGAGTGACAGACAGACAGACAGACAGACAGACAGACAGACAGACAGACAGACAGACAGACAGAGAGAGAGAGAGAGAGAGAGACAGAGACAGAGAGAGAGAGAGAGAGAGAGAGAGAGAGAGAGAGAGAGAGAGGGAGAGAGAGAGAGACAGAGCGACAGAGAGACAGACAGACAGACAGACAGAGAGAGAGAGAGAGACAGAGAGAGACCCCCTCAGACACAACAGGCAAAGTCTTGCAAAGCAAATGATGAGATTCTTCCACACAGAGAGACAGAGACACACCTCTCCTCCTCCTCCTCCTCCTCCCCTTTCTGTCTTCTCTAGTCTCAGGTCTTTATCTGTTGTGGGGAATGGGGGGACTGTAGGGGTTGTGGGCTGCGGAAGGATGGTGAATATGAATTGGAGGATTGGAGAAGGCGCTGTCTAGAGGGCAGGGAGGGTTAACTTGCTGCATGGTTTATGGGTGCTGTGGCATGTCTGTCGGTCGGGGCATGTCGATACGAAGCAATGTCCCACCAAGGGGCCTCAGATACTTGGTGAGTAACAGGAAGACGTTCTGCCTCCTCCCTCGTACTGATTCATGGCAGCAGCAAGTCCAGACACCACAAATATAAATCACTTCTTCACTCTTAAACGCGCACACACACACACACATGCACACACACAGGGGTAGACCTCCTTAGACACAAGTCATAACAGCTATAGTATCCCACAGGATCATCGTCCCCTATATGTTACCGAAGAAAAACCTGCAGACAGGCAGCAGAACAGACGGACATGATCTTTAAGTACAGCATGTGGAAGTACATGGACACTGTAAGGAAAGGAGTCAGAAAAGAAAGAAAGAAAGAAAGAAAGGTGGTTTTGATGTAAATGGTGTGTTTCTGTCTTTTGCCCGCTGTGTAAAGGCAGTTGTGTAATCCATGGGAAGGGCATTCATGTGGGCAGAGTAACAGACAACGCCGAGGGCACGTCTAAGACTAATGGATGAGATTACTAAAACTCTGTGTGTGTGTGTGTGTGTGTGTGGTGTGTGTGTGTCTCTCTCTCTCTCTGCATGCTGGTGTGTATGTTTGTGGGTATGGCTTTCGTGCTCATAAAAGAGGGAGAAGGTACTTATGAAAAAAAATCGAGTCACAAAAGGAGATAGAGAGACAAACAGAGAGAAAGAGAGATAAAAGAAATAATCCTCCTGTCCATCCTTCACATCTACTTCATGTGTTCAGTGCATTCTGACAGCTACACTCTCCCCTCCCCACTTTTTGTTTTAACGGGCACATCTCTGACATGGCAGAACTGTGTGTAAAAAGCAAGGCCCCGGATCCCAGGTGTCTAATGGAAACCCACAGAGGAGGGGACCAGGGTGTCTAGCCACAGTTGTGTAAGGATACGAGCGAGATAATGAGTTTGGACAGGACGAGGATACTGGTCTCCCCGGAGGCCACTAATAAAAGCCTCAAATGAAACCATTTCATTAATGCCAGAGTATCAAAATAACAGAGTGACTGTACACTAGGCTGTGGGGGGGCGGGTGGGGGGTTCATAGCAAAGTTGAAAAGCCGAAGTAGGAAGTGGAGATGAAAGAAAACACGAAACATTTCCTCGAAACAAAAGCAGCTGGAGCTATGAGGAAAGACGCCGCAAAACATCAGTGGACTTCCTGTTCCTCTTCACACACACACACACACACACACACACACACACACACACACACACACACACACACACACACACACACAAGCACACATGCACGTGTGGCACTCGCGCCACGCTTTCTTCTTTTCCTTTCCCTCCCCCACTCCTCTCCTCTCCTCTCTCAGAACAAGGGCCTGTCTGACCTCACCTCTCATCGCCACACCAGGAGGAGAGCGACGGATGAGCGAGATATTGGTCAGGAGGAAAAGACGTACGTATGGCTGCAAAGTTTGTCTCTACTTGCTACGAACTCAGAATCAACTGATCGATCGTGCTTCCATCAGTTAAACCGCAGACATGTGGCAGATATCTATCCAATGATCTGTGTAGTGTGATTCTATTTATTCTTATGTTCACCATCAAACTTGCAACAGCTTATCTATAAGTAGAATTACTATCCTGCTTATTGCACCTTTTATTGTATTTCTGATGAAATTGTACGGTCATGCTAATGAGAGAAAGAGAGAGACAGAGAGAGACAGAGACAGAGAGAGACAGAGAGAGGGGGGGGGGTATTTATGGAGAGTGAGAGCTGTAACCTTCTCCACAGAGAGCCTGACCTGCCTCATTGAGGCCCCCTATGCTGGACTGGAGTGGTGTCTTCCCTGCAGACAGGAATGCAGTGGGACAGCATATCAAACACAATCACATATACTTACACACACACACACATACACACACACACACACACACACACACACACTTACTAAGGCTGGTTGTTCAGTGGTATTGTATGGGGATGATATTGTGATGTGGTGGTACACAATTTTGTCGTCTACATTAATGATAATGAGAATTTGTTAAATACAAGTTTTCAGGAGCGCGCCGCTGGCTCACCTGGTAGAGCGTGTACCACATAAGGCTGAGTCCTTACTGCAGTGGCCTGGGTTTGAATCCGGCCTGGTCCCTTTGCTGCATGTCATCCCCTCTCTCTCCCCTGCCTTTCCTGTCTCTCTCTCGACTATCACTACCAAATAAAGGAGGAAAATGCCACCAAAAAAAAAAAATCCTTAAAAACAAAAAAAATTCACAAAATGAGGTCTGAAATATGGGAGGGGGAATTTTTACATCACCAAACAGTTTAAGGTGATGAATATTGGATTGTTAAACATGGTATTTTTGCATATGTAAGCAGATATGGTGATACTATAAATCAATTATGGATGCAGTGATACCGACATTACTGGCCAAGTAAGCCATCTGGAACATGTCATGAATAAAAGTAAAATGGTTTGATTTACTGCCTTTTTTTGGCACATGGAAGCCTGTATTTCATTAATGGTGGAGTAAAAACTGATTCTATCTTAGTTATTTTGCCCACTGACCCCAAAATAATGGTCTAAGTCTGCACCGTTCAGCAAAAGTAATGGGACTCGGTATTGGCAGATACTTAGAAGATTCATACTCGGAATTGGTATCAGTCATGAAAAACTGATATCAGCGCATCTCTAATATTGATATCACATAAAACACCCAATGATTATATTGATAACAATATTTTTCATATCCCCCAGCACTAACATGTATACACAAACATAAGCACATCAACAGTGCATGTACATCCACTGAAACGTTACCTGAAGTTCAATACACAGTGTATTAAGCCTGTGTGAATTAGACTCGTCTCACAGCCATTCAACACAGCGTCTCCTGTGTGTGTGTGTGTGTGTGTGTGTGTGTGTGTGTGTGTGTGTGTGTGTCCATCCATCCATCCATCCATTATCCAAACTGCTTATCCTGTTCTCAGGGTTGTGGGGATGCTGGAGCCTATCCTAGCAGTCATGGGGCGGCAGGGATGTATACATACATACATACACATACACACATATACCTGTACTGCAATGTATTAAACTTTTATTTTTTCCTGTACCTGTATTGATATTCCGCTCCTCATTAGTTGAGCACTTATAACAACACCATTGACGGTTTCGGTGGGGGGCGCGCTCTATATATATATATATATATATATATATATATATATATATATATATATATATATATTTAATCCCTCGATTGTTTTTACAATCACTCCAGATTTCGTCTCTGTAAAGTCTGCGGTTTTTGCTTTCTTTTTTCAATCAGCAAAATCAGTCATTGCATGTTGGCTGATGCTGGATTAAAACATGGCAAAATTGAAGTTAAAACCCGCAAGGTCTACTCTACCGATGATGGGTTTGCAAAGTGACCTTTCCAAAATGTGTAGCCGGCACATTACACATAACTGATGACATATTACAGATACTAACTCTGTCTCTGTGTGCGTGTGCGTGTGCGTGTGTGTGTGTTTTATTGGTGAGTGAGACAAGCTGTCCAGATCAAGGCCCCCTGCTGATCGGTTCTTTTTAAGGGCCACAAGCAGCCTTGCAGGCAGGGGTGTGATTGCACAGGCTGGGCCAGGGGCCAGGGGCTTCACGTGGGGAGGTGGGGGGGTGGGCTTGAACTGAAAGAGGCCGTCAGGAGATGGAGGTGAGAGGGAATGGAGGTGGACAATCCCTCGTCTGTCCTGCCCTTCAATTCTTTCCCCTATTCCTGCTCCTGGCACCACACCTGACAAGTCCTCTAGTCCTTGAAAAGGCTCTGTGTTCAAAAGGGGCGCCTCCCCACTACCCAACTAAATAACAACCCCCTTCACCCCACCCTACTCTAATACCCAAATACCCATCCCTCTCCTTCTCTCCTCGCGACACGCTTTCTTCTTTTCCTTTCCCTCCCCCACTCCTCTCCTCTCCTCTCTCAGAACAAGGGCCTGTCTGACCTCACCTCTCATCGCCACACCAGGAGGAGAGCGACGGATGAGCGAGATATTGGTCAGGAGGAAAAGACGTACGTATGGCTGCAAAGTTTGTCTCTACTTGCTACGAACTCAGAATCAACTGATCGATCGTGCTTCCGTCAGTTAAACCGCAGACATGTGGCAGATATCTATCCAATGATCTGTGTAGTGTGATTCTATTTATTCTTATGTTCACCATCAAACTTGCAACAGCTTATCTATAAGTAGAATTACTATCCTGCTTATTGCACCTTTTATTGTATTTCTGATGAAATTGTACGGTCATGCTAATGAGAGAAAGAGACAGAGAGACAGAGAGAGACAGAGAGAGAGAGAGAGACAGAGAGAGACAGAGAGAGAGGCGGGGGGTATTTATGGAGAGTGAGAGCTGTAACCCTCTCCACAGAGAGCCTGACCTGCCTCATTGAGGCCCCCTATGCTGGACTGGAGTGGTGTCTTCCCTGCAGACAGGAATGCAGTGGGACAGCATATCAAACACAATCACATACACTTACACACACACACACACACACACACACACACACACACACACACACACACACACACACACACACACACACACACCAACTCGTGCGTAAACACATACACACAAATACAGATGCAAACTCACTACACACTCACAGCTTGCACTATATACACATACAAGTCACACACTTGAATGTGCACACACATGTACACAGAAAAGGCTGCACAATTGGATGTCCATATTTTATGATTCTACAATTTATATTCCCGCTATTCCGCAATATTGAAGTGTTTAAATCATATTTTTAATGCATCTGAAATTCCTTGTGTGATAAACCGAGCACTTTCATTGTACCTGACAAAATCAAAAGTGCACACAATGCACCCAAGCAATTAAACCAAAGAAGGCCACAGTAACAGGTGGGAAAGAAAGAGAGAAGCCGCATATGGAGCTTTAGCTGAAAAAGGCGTCAATGAGCAAACTGAAAAAGAATGGACCCGGTTGTAAATGTGCAATGCAATGAAATAATTCAGTACCCTGAAACCGAGGTTAATATCCTGACTGAATAATACACACTATCACAGTATTATGCAAAATAATATAGATCTTCATTTTTGCCATTATTGTGCAATCCTAATCAGACGCACGCACGCACGCACGCACGCACGCACGCACGCACGCACGCACGCACGCACGCACACACACACACACACACACACACACACACACACACACACACACACAGCAATCCATCCAGACTGCAGCAGGTCAGACAGAGAGAGAGAGACGGGTGCTGTGGATTGCATTACCGTCTTGTCAAATGACTTTCCTGCTGTTAGTGTCACATTCCCAGCGCTGACCTGACCACTTGCACCCCCCCCCCCCACACACACACGTTTCTCTTTCTCCAACTGAGATTTGGGAGTCCAGTGAATAACAGTGCTGCAACACGGCAGACAGTGGATGCTGCAAGCTCACTTCCCAGTCTCAGTTCAGCGCTAATCAGGTCTATGAATCCACATCCCCCCCATGGTGGTCTGGCCATTTCCATCTAGGGAGGGCTGGCCTTCAAGCAGGGTTAATCCCAGGCTGGTCTTTACTACTGACTCAAAAAGAAAAAGAAAGAAAGAAAGGCGGAAGTTACTGTATATGGGTGTTACTGCAACAGTGCCTAACGCGGTCGACTCAACTGAGAGTATTTACAAGAAGTTCTTTATGAGTGCAGCAGGTTGGGGCGCGCTGGCACATGCTAAACAAAACAGAGTCTGTAAGAATCACAACCAAATGTCACCCTGTCTCCATAGGGTGCTGAGCGGAGCTGACACGTATGACCGACACAGCACCTCTTATAAGAAAAAGGCTCTCACTGGGTAGGTTTGGGGGGGGGAGCTTTCAAAGTGGGTGAACTCTGAGAATAAGTGTGATAAGTGAGGACATGACTCTAGCACTTCCAGTCCTTGCACCGGACTCCAGTTTGACTGAAAATCAGAAGGTCTCCAAACTTTCCACCTTTCTCTTGTACTTACTTTGAGTTAAAATGGTACTTGACTACATGCTCAGCAAGACGATAGTGTTTTGTTTTGTTTTTTCAACGTCTCCTGCTGTGAGTGGCTGCCGAACTTCTGGATGACTACTGGGACTTCAAACAGAGGAGATCCAAGTGTTTCAGGCCTTTATGTAGGTTACAGCAGTCAAGGTGTTGTGTTAACTGAGACTCTTCTGTCATTTACTGAATGTTAAAAGCGTTGACAGATAATTCCAAGTGCCAGTCATCATTTTGACAGAATCAATGCAATCTTGATCTATATTCCTGTTAATAACTGGAGCAGAGCGAAAGCAAACACCGCAGGGTAAAATCCTTGCAAATGCATTCTATTGTTTTACATAATACTTATATAATACAAGTAACCATTGTTGCTAATGCATTATCAAATTGGAGCCTATGTGGTGAACAGTTATTTTACTGTCTGTGTAAAGCAGGCTGCAAGGACTTAAAAAGCGCATCCAATATTACCAATGCTAGCATGAATAAATTGCAATTTTTTAAAATCTTTCCATAACTTTTAACATTTTTGTTGAGCACAGCCTTTATAACGCTTTTCATTTGCAGCGGCCTCACCTAATACCATCCATGCAGTGTCTTTGCCCATGTCTGCGTCTAAGTTTGTGTCTTCATTTGATGACTGGGAGAGCTGGCGCTGGATCGGCTGGGAGAGCTTGGTCTGTCGCATCCTGTGGGCTCAGGGACCACGGCCCTGCCTTGAGCTGCACCCGAAGAGGAAACACCGAGAGCAGTCTGACAGGACGCGGAAGCAGAGCAGGCTAAGCTAACTGCTAGCCCATGCAGACCGGCAGTTCCGACACTCATCCTGGCTGGCGTTGGTTCCCTTGGACAGTGATTTTTTTTTTGTGTTTAGGTTGGCTATATGTGTTAGTTTGGATAGATGTGTTCTTGTCGTTCTTGTAGTTTTTGGATATGTGTGTTCTTGTAGTTCATGTTTTAGTGTTGTCGTGTGGAGTGCGGGGAGTGTGTCGAAGGTGTCTGGCTGGGAGAGCTGGCGTTGGATTGGCTGAGGGAGCCTGGTCTGCTGCATCCGGTGGGCCCAAGGACCACAGCCCTGCACGGAGCTGCGCTCAAAGAGGAAACACCGAGGGTGGTCTAACAGCATGCGGAAGTGGGGTAGGCTAAGCTAACTGCTAGCCCATGCAGACCGGAAGTCCCGACAGTCATCCCTGACAGTGATTTTTTTGTTAAGGTTGGATATAAGGCTGAAACGATTAATCAAGTAATTCAAATAATTTGATTACAAAAATTCATAGTGAAACTACTGTTCACCATGTTCAGAATGGACAATTATTACTGTTGCACAACATGCTCACGCTACGTCTACATGACGTCTAGCTGTTTTGATAATTGGCGCGATGGAGAGTACGGGAGGAGATGCTCAAGAGACGGACCCAAAGAAGAGACGAAAACTCTCCAAAGTGTTGGGGCCATTTCAACTTAAACAAAGCCGAAAACACTGCGCAATGTGTACATTGCAAAACCGAACTAGCGTACCATAAGAGCACACTGTCAATGCTGCAGCACCTTAACCAAAAGCACCCCATCTTTGCATCTCAGGGTGGAACTGACACAAGGTAATGTTTAACTTCGTCTTTTTAGTGCAAATTAATATGATTGCTAGTTGAGATGAACGCTAGTGAAGAACATAGTTTTGGCTGTATGTACTGGCTAGTTATGAACATAAATCAATATGGAAGCTAGTTATGTTGTGTTCCGTACGTTATTTAGCTTAATTTAGCTCAGGGAAAACTTGTTTTGAAAGCCATTCATGTAGCCCATAGCTTCTAACTTTCAAGGCTGACTTGGAGTGAGATTAAAAAAGACTGACAAAAACTCATCTAAACGGGACCATTTGTTTGGCATGACATGGAGTTTTTTTATATACTAGCATGTCTCACACTGAATGCACGAGAGTTGGCAGCTACAAACTAGAACATGCACCGCTCGCTCTCTCTCTCTCTCTCTCTCTCTCTCTCTCTCTCTCTCTCTCTCTCTCTCTCTCTCTCTCTCTCTCTCACACACACACACACACACACGCACACACCATATCTACCTCATTCAGGAGATAAGATCCTGTCAGAACGTTTTTGCCAACTACAATGCAACAAAGCCTTCCAAGAAGAGTTTTATTTTCTTATATGTATACCTTTTGTTTACATTTGCCTATACTGTTTTTTTATGTGTTTTTACATTTCAGAAAATGTTTACAAAAACAGATGACACTTAAATGCATCAGTTGCACGAAAGAACA
>NC_079220.1:43920560-43946237 GCF_029633865.1 Lampris incognitus | reverse complement strand
GGTTGTGGGAAAATTAAGGACAGGTAAAGAAACAGCTAGCCTAGCTGGAGAGTGTTTTTAGTAATAATGAGCCCAAACACCTTCACCAGTTCATGTACAGCTCATGCTAATTCAACTAAACAGGTCAAAAATACAGCTGACCCTCACCATGCAGGGAGTACAATGCTGCCAAAAGCCAAAAAAGGCCGACTAAAGGTCCTTGTCCGATTTAAACTCGGCCTCTTGTTCCATTCCTTGAAATAGTGTGGCAGGAGGTATTGCATAGTGGAAATAGTGTTTTATAGATACAGAGGGAGCGCTGTAATGACTGGAAACGGTGGAGGACTTCAGCTGAACAGCAACCTCACAACGATCAGCGTGTCCAAAAAGTGCCTTTTTATAGTAATGACTTCACCACTTACCCATCTGAGTCCTGGTAGTTGACATTCAGTCTCTTGGAGGAGCCCAGCAACTCTGTAAGAGAAACACAAAACAACACAAAACATTTATATTTGACATCTCGGGTTAACTAATTAATGTGACCTCCACCCCCCAACTGGGCTATCTATGTTAACATCATATCCTAAACCCTATCATCAAACCCTAAACCTATGCTCTCTTGTGTTGAAAACAAAAAAAAAAATTTTTGCCTACCAACACATGGCTCGCCAGTTCAAATCCCCGTGTTACCTCTGGCTTGGTCAGGCGTCCCTACAGACACAATTGGCCGTGTCTGCTGGTGGGAAGCCCGATGTGGGTATGTGTCCTGGTCACTGCATTAGTGCCTCCTCTGGTTGGCCAGGGCACCTGTTCAGGGGGGAGGGGGAACTGGTGGGAATAGCGTGATTCTCCCATGCGCTAAGTCCCCCTGGTTAAACTCCTCACTGTCAGGTGAAAAGAAGTGGCTGACGACTCCACATGTATCGGAGGAGGCATGTGGTAGTCTGCAGCCCTCCCAGCTCGACAGAGGGGGTGCAGCAGCGACTGGGATGGCTTGGGAGGGTGGGGTAATTGGCCAAGTACAAGTAGGGAGAAACAGGAGGGAAAATACGAAAAAAAAAAAAAAACTTTTTTTTTTGGGAGCTGATAGTGTTAAATCCAATCAGTGACACAGACCATTATTACTGGTCTATGATAGCCATCCACTTCCTACAGAGAGGGAATTCACCCGAGACACCTGACTGGGGTGCAGGGTGGGGGTGGGGGCATTAAATAACCGGGGCCAGACAGTCGTAAATTTATCCCTTTCCCTTTCTGCTCCATCTCCTGGGGGCGCTTCATTAGCTTTTCATTCACCCTGACCCCAGCCTGACTTCCTCGGCCAGGTCAGAGGACAACACACCAGCTAGGACTGCGGAGGAACGGAGCTACGGCTCCTCTGATCTCTCAACACACAATGACTCCAGTTGTCTTTCCTCCCTCGAGGACTTCACAGAGGGCCAATATTGCTGTCGCCAGTCACCACAGGGGCTTGGCTAGGCCCTCAGGACCCTTCTGTAGGGTAACAGCTTCATGACCTGTCAAACAATGGAGAAATCCATTGGCCTTTGTCCTTGTCTCTCTAGAAGACATTACTATCTATAGCTGGGATAGTTTGGTCATCTGATTTCACACATCAACAGTGGTAATTAGGGATGCAATGATATCACTTTTTCACTGCTGATACGATTCCAAGTCTGAATCTATAAATATCATCAGTGATACAATCCACCATTTTGCTGAACAGTGCAGATTTAGACTATTAGTTAGGGGTTAATGGGTAAAATAATTGAGATAAAATCTTTCCCCCCCCTCTTAAAGAAATACAGGCTTCCATTTGTCAAAAATAAATCAAGCCATTTTGCTTTTATTTTTAACATGTTACTTGTGGCTTTTAGTGTGAGAGTTTGGTCTTGGGTAAAATGTCAAATTTTGATACTCTATTTTAGCCTGGTATCAGCCTGATAGCAAAAATCAGTGCATTCCTACTGGTAATAAAATGTGATTAGGGGTCAAATCCATGCAAACACATCATGCAATCTCATGTCCCTTTTAATATCAAAACATTGTGTATTAAAACTTTATGAACAGAAGAAATATTCTCCGCTCTCTCTCCTTTAAGTATAGTATCGAGGTAAAATTTGGATGCCGTCATAACATAGTACAAAATGTTGATGTCTAGATTAATGATAATAAGATTCTATTATCTACATTTTTTCACAAATTGTGGCCTGAAATATTTTAGAGAATATCTGAAAACTAATTTTGGTTTGATAGTATACTTTACATAAAAAAAACCAGGTAAATGTTATCAACCTCAGTTGGATTCTATTTTTTTTTCTCCTCAATTGTACTTGGCCAATTACCCCACCCTTCCGAGCCATCCCAGTTACTGCTGCACCCCCTCTGCTGAGCCGGGGAGGGCTGCAGATTACCACATGACTCCTCCGATACATGTGGAGTCACCAGCCGCTTCTTTTCACCTGACAGTGAGGAGTTTCGCCAGGGGGACGTAGCGCGTGGGAGGATCACGCTATTCCCTCCAGTTCCCCCTCCCACCCGAACAGGCACCCCAACTGACCACAGGAGGCGCTAGTGCAATGACCAGGACACATACCCACATCTGCCTTCCCACCTGCAGACATGGCCAATTATGTCTGTACGGACGCCCGACCAAGCCGGAGGTAACACGGGGATTCGAACCGACGATCCCCATGTTGGTAGGCAACAGAATAGACCACTATGCTACCCGGATGCCCTTCTGTTGGATTCTTAAATGCAGTATTTTTGTGTGAGCAGATATCGTGATATATATTGCTATCATGTAACATCCCTTACTGTATGTTTATTGGGATAATAATATATCCCATATCACCCAAGACTAATTCTTCCTTTAGTTGGTCCATATCAAATGCCCCACCCTTCCACTAGTTATATGTACTTATATATGTATGTGTAATCAAGATATCAGCTTCCAAGTCGGTAATTGCATTATACACCAGATTTCTATCTGAGTGGGATTAAAATTACTTTCCAACATCAGCTTTAAATGAGTTTGTACCGCAGCAACTCGAAAAAAACCACCGAGATCATCAGGATCGTGAGGAAATAATTACCATTCAGTAGACCTCTCAAGGCAATACGGCTACTGTCTGGAAAAGGCGTTTCAGGGACTTAGGATTTCTGACCCCCCTGGCCGTACTGGAATGTATTCGCCTCGCAAAAATCTCAGCGGCATTTGGATGACAAGCAATGTGGGAAAAAATCTTTTAAACTTTCTGGATCCCAAACAAAGTCCCTACTCAGTTCAGTACAGTTCATGGTCTGCCTCGCATTCAATAAGCGTGTCAACAGAATGCCACTGTCATTGACTTTGCACTGTAAGTGTAAGTGAAAGCCTGCATTCTTTATGAGCAAAAGTCGATTAGCCTCCGAGACAAAAGTCAGTCTACTCTGAATCCTCACACAGTCACTGCACTGTTCAGCATCAGAGATGTATACAAAAAGAAACTCATCATCAGCGATAAAGCTATGTATCAGCCATGTTGTCAATAATATGATATGCATGACAAAGAGGCTGTGTGTGTGTGTGTGTGTGTGTGTGTGTGTGTGTGTGTGTGTGTGTGTGTGTGTGTGTGTGTGCATGTGTGTGTGATTGCATGATTTTCTCCCACGGACTCTGTGAAGGTTAATCTGACACACAGAGACTTAGTGTTTACCATCAGAGGTCATGGGAGGTCAGGGGGCACCTCCTGGAGGGCAGTTAACAGAGGCATAGACACCGGCCAACTCATAGCATTCCCTCCTCTCTCCTCTAAAGCCTCTCTGGTTCATTGCGGCTGCACTGGAGCCAGGGCAAGGCGACAGCCTCTTTAACATCTCTGCCCCGAGGAAAAAAAAACCAAAAAAAACTACAGTGCTTTGAAGTGAGTTTCTATTCACGAAACTCAGCTATGCAACAGCCCCCACCCCCACCCATACACTCAACCTCACGCCCCCACCCCGGGAATCTGTGTTCCGCTTTTATAGTGACCTGGATTCCATAATTAATGGGAATAAATCAGACACAACACATGCACGAACAGGCATGCATGGATATATACACCCAAATACGCACACCGCAGAAAGGGACTGAGAGATGAGAATTCTGTATCCCCGCCTAAACGTGTTTGAACCCCTCTGCTGCCATGTTAAGATCTGACACCCTTTTTTTCTAATTGTGTGACAAGTGAACTGGTGGGTTAGCCTTTGCATTGCATAGGCACTAATTAATGCTAAACATTGCTTTGTGGCCTCGTATCTGATGCACATTTATTATGGATAACACATAGATCATATATATTATTTTTGGAAACAGTTATTGCAAATGTTTATAGAGTGAGAGAGAGGGAATCGGCAATCCAGCACAGAGCTGGAGCAAATTTCAGGCCACTGCATTTGCAGGGACACCATATGTTTTGCAATTTCAGCTGGAGCTGTAATGTCCTGCAAATTTGCAGCCACAAGAATGCAAGACAACAGTGAGGTTTTGCAGGAGTTGGCAAATCTGAGAAGTCTTTTTGGGATCAGCCGTATGGGTTCTCGTCCCAGCCTGTGCTTCTGCTGCAACCAGGCTGAAAGTCAATCCGTTCATAAATTCTCCAGACTAAAATTAGACAACCACTGTGAGTATCAAAACTATGATTATATGTCTGTCCATAAAAGAACAGGCAACGCCTCAGATCTTTTTGTTTCACTGGGACTCATATGACCGCACTTGGAATTAAAATGATAAACGAACGAGGCCTACAGGGAGACCCCATTTTCCTTGCTGCTGCAGTACGTAAGAGACCTTACCACCTTTCTCCATCCAAAAGCTGCTGAAGCAACAGCTAAACAAACCCCCAAGATTTTCAAGAAGAAAAGAAACACAAAGAATTCCAAAATGAACTAAACAGACCCTGGGGAAAAAAACTGAGAAACATCAGCGGTCCAATTTCTGCCGCTTTTGACCTCATACCCTAGACTGATTCTGGCAGTCTAAATATAAACAGTTCCTGATCGTTTTAAAGGCAGCCATGTAAAACAACACACGTCTTCATCTCACCGATAAAGTGGCACTTGAGTGCACGTGGGTCTTGTGTGTGGTTGCATATAGTGCAGCTGCTTGATCTGCAGTCATTACTCTGGTATCAGCTCTCCACCGCAGCACCACTCCGTCTACCATTGCCACGCTCACTCCAGTCGACCAATGAGACTGATGGAGAAACGCCAAACTGAATACTTCCCTTGACCCAGCTATTAGGCCACGTTACATTGCATATTTTTCTCTCCACAAATAGCCGACGACTCAGAGCAAACAAGGAAGGCAGTCGTTCTCGACTACTTCTCCCCTACGTTTGATACTTTGTCAAAAATGCCACTCAAAAGCGGTTGACCGCTTTTGGCAAGGGGACCTTTGACGTGATTAAAGGGTTCACTGGACGGGTTTCTCCCCCTTCACCCTGGCAATTGGAGGGCTGGTTGTTTTTTTGTATTTGACACATGCCATGTCCACACTAGCGCTGATACATTTGAAAACGCTACTTTTTTCTCCATTTTGGCCTTGTATCCACACTAAGTGGCATTTTTGACCACTGAAAGCATATTTTTTCCAAAAATGCTCACCAAAGTGGATGACTTTGGAAACACCGGTGTTGCGTTGTAGTCTGAAACTGGAAAACAGATTTGTGAAAGCCCTGGTGTATGATTGTCATCTGGTTAGTGTAAAGCTGTAGGCTCAAGTAGCCTGCACATGTCAGAGATGATCATAATGGTGTAATTCTTTTGGCATGTTTTAGCCCATTTAATACAAAAGGCATAAACTTTATTTTACAATACTCTGGACCGGGGCGTCCGGGTGGCGGGGCAGTCTATTCCGTTGCCTACCAACATGGGGATCGATCTCTGGTTCGAATCCCTGTGTTACCTCTGGCTTGGTCGGGCGTCCCAACAGACACAATTGGCTGTGTCTGCGGGTGGGAAGGCAGATGTGGGTATGTGTCCTGGTCATTGCACTAGCGCCTCCTGTGGTCAGTTGGGGTGCCTGTTCGGGTGGGAGGGGGAACTGGAGGGAATAGCGTGATCCTCCCACGCGCTACGTCCCCCTGGCGAAACTCCTCACTGTCAGGTGAAAAGAAGCGGCTGGTGACTCCACATGTATCGGAGGAGTCATGTGGTAATCTGCAGCCCTCCCCGGCTCAGCAGAGGGGGTGGAGCAGCGACCGGGATGGCTCAGAAGAGTGGGATAATTGGCCATATACGATTTGGGAGAAAAATCCAAAAAAGATAAATAAAAATACTCTGGACCATTTTCCAAAAAGATACCAGAGTATGCCTTTATTTATGTATTTTTGTCAAAGCGACGTTACCGTTGCGAGACAATGCAGCTGAAAGTTCGGATTCATTTGAGAGGTTTTCCTGGGTGGTAACGTAGCTTTGACCAAAAGATACATGTTAAATATGACAAACAACCTAGCTCAAGAAAGTTTCAAGTCTGTGCTAGTTGATTTTCAAATTGCAGTGAAATAAAAGTAAAACCAATAGCTGCATGGAAGGTAGAAAAAACGCATTCAAAAAACCTAAAACTAGCTGGTAGGCTTGGGAAAATGATCAGGAGCAATTTTAAGGATACGTGATTTGTAGCATATGGATTATAACATGCAAAGACACCAATATAGTTCTCAAGAGTTTTTCTATTGTTTTGGCGTGTTTATGTGAATGGTGAATTATTTTGAAAACAATCTAAAAACACTAGTATGGACAGAAAACTTTTGGTCGGTTTTCAATATGAAAACGCCGTTTCGGATCAGTGTGGGCATGGCAGCAGTAGCTGGGGTTTGTCTGATCCAGCTGCTCGGTGGATCAGGTGAAGGGAGGGACATCTCAGCGGGACACGGCAGGCAGCAGTTGGCAGCTGTGGACTGCAGCCTGTAGTTCACAGCTCTGCAGCTCTTCACCCCTCCGGCCTTCACAGGACGCTGGCACAGGAATACAGGAGGCTGCATGTGTGTTTGGCGAGGGCAGAAACAGAGTCTGCCTCTTATCTACTACTACTACTACTACTACTACTTTTGGCTGCTCCAATTAGGAGTCGCCACAGCGGATCATCTGTTTCCATCTCTTCCTGTCCTCTGCATCTTCCTCTGTTAGATAAGAGTCTGCCTCTTATCAGCCAAGCTAATGGGAACGGCCAGGTGACTACGCAGCAACAGCACCGCGGTCGGTAAGGGGGCTTTTTTATTCGCCTTATCTGTGCTCAGTGATGGGGATAGTAGGGGTGGGGGGTACAAAAAGGAGTTTGTACCCACTGGTCTGTACCCTTGACCCCACGGCATGTTTGGACCGGGCCCAACCACGAGGAGACACAGCTGCTTTGCCCTGACTCTTGACACACAGCCAAGCCAACCACAGTAACTCATAAATACAGATCAGTTTGATCTGTTTACTTAGCTCTGTCCAAGTCAAATACATAGATGGAATAGATGTAATGCAAGCATCCACACGGTGAGGAGCTATGCTATGGATACAGTCTCCTGTTTGTCCAGCAGCTACGGCTCACAAAGGCTGCATATAATCGACTCTTTCACGTAGCCTGAAAACTTAGCAGATATAATAGAGCCGAAGCCCTTTTAATAATGACTCACATCATCACATCATCATCAAGACCTGCGGGATAAGGCCACACATGTCTACTCAGTTCACAGAAAGATGTTTTCTCACTTTTGTGTCTCACATCACCTTAGGCTAAAGGGCTCACAGATGTCAGGCTGTTGACAGTAGAGATAACTGGACTAAAATCTACACTATGCTTAATAAATGCAAAGCCAAGTTACATCAACCAAGACTCCAAGAAGCCCCACAAACACTTATAAGCCATTTAGAGATAAGTTATAAGCTCTGGGCAGCATCAGCGGGCATAATTTGGTCTTTACATTTTAACTGCCTTTTTGACCCTAATAAATGTCTTTTTCATGAGACTTCAACACCTCTGAGATGTAGCTCTGCCATCCAAACATACTGCTGTGTGACATAGTGATGCAAATAAATAGAGAACATAGTTTTCTATATGTTACCCTTATTGGATATGTGTGAAAACCAACACATAGTGTGATGTTGCTTAGTTCTCCTTCAATTACTCATTCTGTCTTTCTTTCAACGGCATCGCCCTGGTGTACATCCACCCCAAAAGTACTGCCATTACTCTAAAGTAGTGGTTTTCAACCTTTTCAAGTCGTGTCCCCCCAGAATTATCAGGTTGGTGGTCACTCACGCGCGAGCGCATCCTACTAAACGTTAGTCTTTGATATATTAATTATATATATATTAACCTTGTTGTTCTGGACCACACCTGCTATTAGTCTGCTGTTCTCCTTCAACAAGCGTTCCCCCATGCACAATAGCCACCGACACCGCTGGATCCCAGGGTCCTCTTAAGAAGCTGATGCTTAAAACATATCCCTCTTACTTGCAAAGAAGCTGCTATTGCTTATGTGTCTTCAGGTGAATCATATGACAATAAACTGAGTGCGTTTTTGAAGGTGAAAATGATTTATGTTCAATTTCTGTAACATTCAATGCCTGCAACATTTTTTCATGCTGATCATGATATGAAGAATGATTATCATTATTTGACTAATTGTACAGACATTTAGTACTGTATTGCTCTCTCAAATAAGTCTTGAAGTACACTGAGGGTCAGCGCTGAACACACCGCCTTTTATACGATGACGGCACAGCAATTACCCCAATTTTTTGTATCAGGTGTGCCGTGGGTCCGGATGGTTTGAAGTTTGTTTCCTCCACAACCATCTGGCGACCACTGGACATTTTTCGTGAACCCCTTGTGGGTCCCAACCCCCAGGTTGAGAAAAAAAGGTCTAAAGCACCACATGTTCACTGTCTTTTTCTTTATCTTTGCCAACAACTCTCAAGAGAACCAAGTCTAAAGCCATTATCCGCAAAGTATTGGCAAAACCACACTTTCAAGCGATTCACCAAGCGACCAATTCAGCTCCATTCATTTCTTGTGTAATACTAATAATCATGGTCAAAGGAATTGTGGAATTTGGGAAAAGGGTAGCATTGAAAACTAAATTATTTTAACATGATGCAAATGTGCGGGGTTTTCACATTGAGAGAGCCAACTGCATTGTCCAAACACACGTTTGCACCACTGCCTTGTCTGTAGGCTACAAGCAAGACATCCATCCATTATCCAAGCTGCTTATCCTCATTAGGGTCACGGGGATGCTGGAGCCTATCCCAGCAGTCACTGGGCGGCAGGCAGGGAGACACCCCGGACATGTCACCACTCCATCATAGGGCCAACACATTCACATCTAGGGACAATTTAGTATGGCCGATTCACCTGACCTACATGACTTGGGATTGTGGGAAAAAACCAGAGCACCCACAAGCAAGACAGTGGAGGAGAAAATTATAGTTGGAGTTTTTCGGGATTCCCCTAACTGTATGAGCCATCTCTTCTTCAAAACAGAGACACACAGAGAAGAGATGCTGCATGGAGAACAACAGACGGTATAAGGCCACAGATATAGTTGCTTTTTAACCATGCATTTGTGTAGACAAGGGGCTGCATCGTGAATGGAATTGTTCACATTCTTGCCTATGTGGTTTGCATGTTACTAGAGGACTCCACTAGAGGGAACACCAGAGAATTAAGGATATGAGTAGAAAAAAACATGCCATCAGCACCGCACTGTCCCTACATTTGAACACTTTTCGCCGTGCACCAACGTAACGGTCTCTGACTTTTTTTTGCAAACACAGCAGGAGTTTCTCAGGGAATGACTCTTCTTCAATGCAATGTAACATATTACAGACAAAGAATCAGAACCGACAAAAAAGGAAAAAGTTAGTAGACCCATGAGAGAAACACGCAAAAATAAGACTTGTTTCCATTTATTTTTGCAGGTTTCCACCCACATCAACTTCTAAAATGGTACTGATCTTACACCAGCTACTCTGACAAGCATATTTGTCACTGTGCAGCAGCAATGACACATTGTACAGATGTGGGTAATTGTGGGTCTATTGTCTTCAAAACTTTCCGCCACTGTTTTCACTGCTGACGTGCCTACTGTCCCCGTACTGCCCCTACACTGCCCCTACCATTCATCTGTGTATTACATCTTGCAAATGCGTACTGTTGATTTCTGAGGACGTGTACAACCAATGCTCCAAATGGATGCAGGATATAGAAGGCAGCCATCATGCACACACGAACGCATAGTTAATATCAAGTATATATCTGGCCTAAGGAGGTGACCCAAACTGTGTAAATAACTTACAAAAAGCACCAATAGTAAATATGAAAATATTACTGATACTGAAATATTCAGTCAACAATATTGTGATATTTGATTTTGCCGATATCGCCCAGCCCTAGCTTGCTAGTAACTTCTCAGTGAAACAAAGAAATACCTATAAAGCAGCCAAATGGAGAGGGTGACGGCAAAGTTCTTTACTTGCGAGCTTGAATTTACTTTAAGGATAGTTTACTATGTGACAGGGCCGGTCCTACGCTATTCTGGGCCGGGGAGCAACCATCGCTCACCGCGCCCCCCCCCAAAAAAAAAACCCACAGACATGCAACCACCAACACCCATAAAGCCTAGGCCTATGCACGCACGCATACACCACACAGCTGTGTGTGGGGTGAGCACAGGCTACCAGAAGAAACAACCAATTCAAAATAATATCAACCACAGGACACAATTACAAGCAACCATGCCACAGCGGGCTATTGTAAAGTCCTCCTCATTATCTTACCTTAAAACCTTACGCGTCGTGTCTTGACCGCTGCAAATGTTGCTATTGTGTCATTGTAATCCACCTGTCTTGCCACACGGTTCTCGATGGACAACACAGCCAACGCAGACAGTCTTTCTTGGGACATCGTTGATCTCAAATATGTCTTGATCAGTTTCAATTTGCTGAAAGAGCGCTCTGCACTTGCGACTGAGAATGGAATTGTAAGAAACACCTGGCAAGCGGCAGCAGTGTTTGGAAATGCCGATTTCATGTCTCTCTCAACTAAAAAATCCAGCCCTTCAGAGGTTTTTTTAAATCAGCTGGGAGCAGACATGACAAAAATCCAAATTCACCGTCCAGTTCTCCACCATCAATCCCCCCCACAAACTCTGCGAGCTCTTCACAGGCCTCTCTGTGGTTGTCAATCAGGTTAACATTTTTAATGTCCTCCAAAACGTGGAAAAGACGATTGCACTGACTCAAATATGAAAAACGCTCTTCTGTCTCAGTTATCAGTGTCGATCAAGCAGTTGAAAAAGCTCACTCTAAACTTTTCCTCCCCTGTCAAACGCTCATCGACGGACATTTCACCGGGAAGTCGTTTTCAGCGTCGCGTACAATGTTCAGGGAAAGCCGGTGGAACGTTAATATTCTCTGCAAGTTATTTTGCTTTTTCAACAGCATCTTGGAAACCGTTCAGTCGACATTGTTCCATCTCTTCTTTTACAGCTGCGACAACTCTTACTGCATCACCGATGCTCAAATGTCGTGACTGCAGGTCAACACTGGCCTGATTGACTGTATTCAGCACTTGATCCAAACAACAAAGCTGACCAAAAAGTCAAATGTTTCAATTGCCTGTACGAGACTTGTGACTTTAGAGGTGGTCTCGGAATCACAGGTGCTGTCTTCACTGACTGTATTGTATTTTGAAATCACGTCAGGACACAGCGCTGTCGCTTGACACAACCGCTACGTTGCATTCTTTATTTAGACTGACACAGCATCACAGGCAGACCCGATCAAACAACCCAGAGCCCGCAGGCATCACCAATCGATCCCAGCACAATAGAACAGCACCAAATCAAATGCAGCACTGTCGATGTGTGCAGACATAACATTTCCCCCCCCCCCCGGCAGGATTTCAAACATGAAAGGTTGACACAAAATCCTCTAGGTGGCCAGGGCGTAAACGTGTGCGAACAGGTCGCGGGGCGGCCTGAGGCTGGGCAGGCCGAGGTGGGGAGGGAGAAGGCAGGGGAAGCTGAGGCCCAGGAATGTCTGGGGCCCATGTAGGAGCTGCATGAAGCCCCGGGGCGTCTCGCCATGCTGAGGGAACGGCTAAGGTTGTGTCACCAGCTGTGTGTGGCGGAGCTGACACCTTCCGTAGATGACTGGAGTGCCACCGAGTGCCATCGCTGCGGAGGTAAGTGGCTGGGCCCAGCTGACAGGTGACTTGGAGAGGAGAGGACCAGTATGAAGCCATTTTATTGTCCCTGTGGGACCTGCGGACCCTGACCCAGTCTGACACATTGATGTCTGGCACCCTGGTTCGTTTTGACTGGTCAAACCGTTGCTTCATCCGCGTCTGCTGATGAGTGACTGAGGCTCTGACCCCAGAGGGAGGTGCCTGGGGTGTGGAGGGGCGGAGCCTGTCAAGGGGCATGCACAGTTCCCAGCCTAGCATGAGAGAGGCTGGGGAGACGCCTGTGGTCGAGTGCTGTGTGGCCCGATAGTGCAGCAGAGTGTGACGGATGGCCTGCGTGAAAGAGCACCCTTGGGCCATGTGTGCTCTGAGGCCGTTCTTTAGTGACTGGTGAAAACGTTCAATGCCGCCATTGGCCTGGGGGTGGTAGTACGCAGTGCGTATATGACGGATGCCCTTGCTTTCGAGATAAGCAATGAACTCAGCAGAGACCAGCTGAGGGCCGTTGTCAGTGGTGATGGTCTTTGGGAGGCCCCAGCGAGAGAAAAGAGAGTCCAGGAAGTCGATGATGATCTGTGAGGTCACAGTGCCGGAAGTGGTGAGTTCAGGCCATTTTGAGTGTAGATCGTAGGCGACCACCATGAAGCGTTGGTGGTGGGGAACTCCATGGATCTCACCACAAATGTCCAACTGCAGGTGTTCCCAGGGCTGAGGGGGCCAGGCGAGAGGTTGCAGGGGTGGGAGAGCCTGGGGGCCAGTCTTGCCACTCACAAGGCAGGCAGAACAGTCCTTCACCAGAGCCTCAATATCTCTGTCTATCCCTGGCCACCACACCAGGTCTCGGCAGCGCTGTTTCAGTTTCACAATGCCCAGGTGGCCTTCGTGCGCCATATTCAAAACACGTGCACGGAGAGCAGCTGGGACCACTGTGCAAAACCCACGTGCCACGCAGGTGTCGTTCCAGCAGGAGAGCTCCTGTCTGACTCGGGCGAACGCAGCCAGCTCCTCTGGGACCTTGTGAGGCCAGCCGTTCTGGATGTAGGTGCGGAGCTGGGAGAGGACAGGGTCCTGTCCGGAGGCTGCCCTCAGCTTCTGCAGAGAGACAGTGGCCTGAAGAGGTGTGTGTAGCATTTGGACAATGTCCTTTTCCACACAGTCAGTGTCCGTCTGTGGAGCTGGGGTGGAGACAGAGCGAGAGAGCAGGTCGGCGACAACATTGTCTCTGCCTGGGGTGAACTGCAGGCTGAAGTTTTACTGGCGGAGGCGGTCAGACCAGCGGTGCAGCCTCAGGGGTTTGTGGCCTGTCCCAGATGTGGACAGCAGCACTGTCAGGGCCTGGTGATCTGTCCTGAGGGTGAAGGAGCGGCCATAGAGGTAGAGGTGCCACCTTTCACAAGCCCAGATACAGGCTAACGCCTCACGCTCACCCACGGAGTACCGCTGCTCGGTCAGGTTGAGGGCACGGGAGGCGAAGGCGATGGGCTTCTCCACACCGTTCTGGGTTTGAGACAGCACAGCCCCTATCGCTGTGGCTGATGCGTCACAGGTCACAAAGGTGGAGCTGGAGATGTCGAAGTGAGCCAACACTGGTGGTGAAGTCAGTTGAGTCTTGAGATCACGCACAGCGTCGCTGCATGCCTTTGACCACACCCATGGCTCGTCCTTACCCAGCAGCTGGCGCAGGGGGGCTGTGGTCGCAGAGTACTGGGGAAGAAACCTCAGGTAGTAACTTGTCATACCCAGGAAGGAGGCGACCTGGGCGGCCGAGCTGGGCTCAGGGATGGCCTGAATGGCGTCCACGTTGGATTGTAGTGGAGTTACACCGCTCGCTGACAGCCGGAACCCCACGAAGTCGATGGCTGGCACAGAGAGGACACATTTCTCAGCATTGAGAGTTAGCTTGTGCTTGAACAGGGCTGTGAAGACCATGTTGAGGCGCTTGTCGTGGATTTCACTGGTGGGCCCGTGTACCACTATATCGTCCAGATAAATGGCCACGCCCAGTATGCCAGCCAGCACAGAGACCATGATTTTCTGGAAGCAGCTAGGGGCGGAGCTGAGACCGAAAGGCATCCTGGTGTAGCGAAACACTCCTGCATGTGTCACAAAGGCTGTGAGGTTTCGGCTGCTGGGGTGGAGGGGCACCTGTAAGTACCCCTGTCTGAGGTCGAGCTTGGAGAACACCTCAGAGCCATAGCACTGAGCAGTGAGTTCTTCTGAGGTGGGCAGTGGATATTTATCAGGGACCACTGCCTTATTTACTGCACATAGATTGACGCAGACACGCAGGCCCCCCCGACTTCTTCTTAGCCACCACGAGGTTTGACACCCAAGGTGACGCGTCCACCGGTTCAATGATGCCAGCTTCCAGCAGTTGTTGCAGCTCGGCGGAGACCCCATCACGGAGAGCCAACGGGATGTGGCGCAGTGGTTGGATGACAGATTTCACAGCAGGGTTGAGGAGAGGTTGATGGGCGAAGGCGGAGAGGCAGCCCAGCCCCATAAACAGCGATGGCCACTTCTGCTGCCAAGGTGTGGCAACAGTCAGGATTGCTGCCCCCCTTGTGTCTAAGAGGGAGAACCCCAGAGCGGAGAACAGGTCCAGGCCCATCAGGTTGGCCCCACGGCGTGCCACATGAAAAACTGCATTGGGCACCAGCTTGGTTCCATAGCGAACAGTCACTTGGAGAGAGCCAACCAGATCGATTTTGGAGTCATCATACCCACAGAGGACAGCCGAGGGTGCGGACAGTGGCCGTGAACCGAAAAATTGACTGTAGGTATCAACATTCAGGAGAGACACACCTGCACCGGTGTCCAACAGCAGGGGGATGCACACGTCATTAATGTTGACTGTGCATGATTTGAATGACACTGGCTTAGAGCTCACCTTGTGAATGACGGCGGTTGAAGACTGGGGGGTGTGGCCCTCTGACCCAGCCGGGGAAGATCGACAGACGTTGGCAAAGTGATTTTGCTTACCGCAGCTACGGCATGTCTGGCCACGGGCAGGGCAGTTCTGAGCCCTTGAAACATGAGACCGAGAGCCACAGTTACCACAGGGCTGTTGAGGGCGGGGCCGAGAACGCCGTCGTTGCAGTTGCAAGACGTCCCCAATGGAGTCGGCGCCCGCCTAGCTCTGGCTGGGTTGCGTCCCGAGGGGCAGCCGTGAGTAGAGGGAGAAGTCGTTGGCAGCTTGACTGGAGGTGGCCACTTGCTGTGTATTTAGCATAGCAGCACACTCAGCTGCTCCCTCAACCTGTAGTGCGATGGTAATTGCTCTGGACAGCAGCAGATCGTCTTTTTCCAGCAGGAGAGTCTCACGCACCTTTGCGTTGTTGGTGTGTTCGATTAGCTGGTCGCGAACCATCTCGTCCTGAAGCGCGCCAAACTTGCATGAGCTAGCTAGCCCTTGCAAATTAGCTACATACTGCTGCACAGACTCACCCGGCAGTTGGTGTCGCTGACGGAATATAAATCGCCGAAGGAGGGCACTCTGTGGAGCAGCGAAATGGGTGCTCATAAGTCCCACAGCTTCGTCAAAGTTTGTGACGTTCCCCAGAGTCCCGAGCACACGATGACCTTCTGCTCCCAAGCAGTGTAGCAACAGAGCCGTCTTCCTAGCCTGGCCCACGTCGTCGAGCCCTGAGGCGATGATGTAATTTTCAAAACTATGTAGCCAGCGAGTCCATGGTACCGGAGGCTCGCCAGGTAATTCCAGGAAGGGGGCAGGTGGTGGGAGAGAGATATCAGCCATCCTCGTCGCCAATATTGTATTTAGAAATCACGTCAGGACACAGCACTGTCGCTCGACACAACCGCTACGTTGCATTCTTTATTTAGACTGACACAGCATCACAGGCAGACCCGATCAAACAACCCAGAGCTCGCAGGCATCACCAATCGATCCCAGCACAATAGAACAGCACCAAATCAAATGCAGCACTGTCGATGTGTGCAGACATAACAGACGGCTATGAGTGCATCTATGACCTGGGGTAGCTGCTCAATTACCGTTCTTGTCACGTCAGCGCGAGCACTCCATCTGGTCTCAGAGAGGTTTCAGTGTGATGCGTACATGTTTTTCAAGAATCCCCCAGCGTTTCGTTGATTTTCCGAATAATTTGTATAGCCGATTTAGCACTCCAAAAAAAGTCTTGGCCTCGTTCGAGGACTCGGCTGCATGTTCAATGGCCAGATTCAAGTTGAGAGGGCAACAGGGCACAAAGAAAGCCCGCTTGTTAACCTGCTTCACCCTTGCTTGTACTCCCCTGTGCACACCCCTCATGTTGGCCCCGTTATCGAAACATTGCCCCCTGCAATCATCAATGTTAATGCTGTGGAGTTAGAAAACAACGAGACAGGAGACGTGAGAGTAGACGTAGTCGAGGTAGTTTACTAGCTCCAACTTAGCATGTCATACATTCGACAACGACACTGAACCGTGAACCGGAAGCGGAAGTGCATTATCTGACCCCTCGCCTCTTCCCTTAAAGGTACACCGTCCTCTTAGGTGAATGTCTCTCGTTATATATATGTGGGTCACCACACAGGCCCCCCCAGAATTCACCTACACAGAACAATGCAAAACAGCAAAAGTGCAAGTCATGAACATAAAAATAGACTCTACAACAGAACAGTCAATGACATAGTGCAAAGTCACGGGGAAAACAGGTGACGAGTCGGGGGGCGGACCCTGCGGCCATAACGGCTGCGCTTCACAGGAGGGGAAACAGATGGGGCCGAAACCCGGGCCATAGGCCGGGCCGAAGCAGGAACAGAGGCAGGTAGACGTAGTCGAGGTAGTTTACTAGCTCCAACTTAGCATGTCATACATTCGACAACGACCGTGAACCGGAAGCGGAAGTGCATTATCTGACCCCTCGCCTCTTCCCTTAAAGGTACACCGTCCTCTTAGGTGAATGTCTCTCGTTATATATATGTGGGTCACCACAATGCCATATTTAGCCTGCCTTTCCAGCAGTGTATCTGCAAGTGCTTCGCCCGTTGTGCTTTTCACAGCAATGAATTCAAAAAAGCTCTCATGCACCTCTACCTTCTGGTCTGTTGTAACATATCGCAAAACGAGAGAGAGTTGTTCTTTGTGCGACACATCTGTGTGCAGTCCATCATGATGCTGTAATTTCCAGCTGTTTTGACCTTCTGCACGATTTTTTCCAACACTGCTTCAGCTAGGAGTCCAATGAACTCATTTTGAATGTTTTAGCTGAGGTAGTGGGTAGTCTTGGAATGATTGAGATGTCGTGCTAATGGCGCATCATATTTGGCCAAAAATTCCACAAGCTTAAGAAAATTGCCGTTGTTTTCTTTGTAAAGGCGATCGACACTTCCTCTAAATGCAAGGTTTTGTAATGCAAGAAGAAACATGATGCAATCCAAAATTCTGCTAAGCACTTCATGCCACCTTTGTCTCTCACTGAGAAGCTCTGCTTTCTGGTGGCTGCCAATTGTTGTACCAGTAGCCAAAGCGAATTCCAGAGTTTTCCACTTTGAAAAATTCTCAAGATGAGAACGATAATTCTCGTGTTCAGTCAGTCTCGTTGATAACTTGACCCAGTTTGAAAAACTAGTAGTGAAGAGCCCTTTGTCAGTTCCAAACAACTTACAACAGAAACAGAAGACGGCATTGGCAGACTTTGAGTAGACTAACCATGGCCGAGGTACTTTTAGGGCACCGACTGTCCTGGTGTAACTAGCTGGTGTGAAACGACGGCCATCCGTTTTAGGGAAATCAAAATCGGTCACCTGCAGTGGTTTATTTCTGACTATGTCCGTTCTGATGTCACCATCATGCATTCTGTCTGGCCACTGTGCAGGATCAAATAAATCAAACTCACGCTCCCCATCACTATCGTGACTTCCCTCTTCCTCGACAGATTCTCGGTGGTCGTTTGCATTCTCGATAGCGGTGGAGGTGCTAGCACAAGCGCCACGGTCGCTGTCCGCTCCGGTATCCTCTGCTGCTGAGTTAGCACATGTGGTGGATGTGCTAGCTTCATTGCTATCCACAGTATCCTCCAAGTGTTCTGCTGCCCAAACGTTAAGCCAAGCACCGTATACCTTCTTTGCGTTTTCTGCCTCTTTTTTGTATTTTCTACCCTACGTTTCTGTAATTTTCTTTTCTTACAACCAGATTTGTTTCCAGACATTTTTTTGGTTAGTAGAACCGAATTTCCAGTCTTCACCATAGGTTATACTAACTCATGGGGGAGGGGGATGACGACACAACTTTTGATACATTTTTGAAAATAAATCGTTATCAGCCAATGGGGAAACTGCCAGGAGGAGCAACATCTTTGCACTGCTGAGACACACAATTAACAATCACTGCACTTACAGCAGAATCAGCGCAGAAAGGTTTTGGGTTTTTTTTTCTGGGCCCCCCTCCAGACCTGGGCCCGGTGCGGTTGCTCCCGTTGCTACCCCCGCAGAACCGGCCCTGCTGTGTGATGTCATAGCCAATTCGCGTGCTCACTGTTTCTCTAGAAGCGGTGTTCTAATCACCTCGACCTAATCTTGTACAACACCTGAATACACATCAGCAAGTGCCCCTCAGGTTGGGGCATTTCCCCTCGCTGGTCTTATCCAGGAAGCGGTGGTGAGAGAGGGGGAGGAGAGGAGCGGTGGTGGCTTCCTGAGAACTCGCTCCTCGGCCATCATAGCCTCTTGGTTCATGAAGTGGCTTCATGTCAGACATGTCAGACATCATGTTATCAAACCATGTTATTACACATGCCGCAAAATGGAGCAAGCTACATAGCCAATGCACAGTTGAGGTGTAATTCAACTATCAACAACACAAATGTAAATTAGTTTGATAATCGTCCACAACAAAATGGCATTAATGAACAAACTAGAAAGGTGAAAAACTAGAAAGGTGAAAAGAAGCAGCTGGCGACTCCACATTTATCAGAGGAGACATGTGGCAGTCTGCAGCGCTCCCCGGATCGGCAGAGGGGGTGGAGCGGTGACCAGGACGGCTCAAAAGAGTGGGGTACAATTGGGGAGAAAAAAGGGGGAAAAGAATGTGAATAAGCCCATCCTAGAATGGTTGTATTTCTATACATGACCAGAAAACATGTGAGTGATTGGCATTCATATGCCCACACTGTCTCCAGCACTGCTGCTGTTTATTTTCCATGTGGGGTGTACTAAAAAAGCAGATTAAATTCTTCCATCCCAATTCCCTCCATCTTTTAGAGCCGGTGGAAGTTGGTTGCGTTCTACACATGGAATGCCGATCATTCTTCGACAGGTTTATCTTCAACTCTAATTCCCAATTCAATTTGAAATATAGTGAATTTCTTTCATTTCGTTTTTGTTAACAACTGTACAGTTTAGAAATGACCTTTGAGGGGATTTCTTTGTATGCATCTGTCAACACCTCAATCACTTCATTACCTTCTGCTGGAATTCCTTTGTAAATGTCTGTATCGTAGAAATGTCTTAGCTGTATATATTTTCTAAACTAAATCCTCCTTTTGAGTTTTTCAAAAAAGTTTTAAAAGTTTTTTCCCCTCCATTAGTGCACATACAGCTGTTATTCCTTTTTCTCACCACCTTGCAAATGAATTATCTATCTCTCCAGGTCTGAACCTGGAGGTCTGAGAAGGCCAAATCACAAGTTTACCGTCTCCTTACAATTTATAATTTTTTTGATTTTTTTTTTTTGACAATCTCATTCCATAATTTCAGAGATTCTCCTAAAATGGGTTTCCATCTAGCGTGACACTCCGGGGAGCACCAATAGACTACATATTTATCTCATTTGGGTGGTGTAATGCCATTCCCTGAGACTTGGCATCATTTCTTTATTTAATACTCTGGTTTGGAAACTTAATTTTCATTATATAATTAACTGATTTATTTCTTAAAAAATGTCCAAGGGCACACACATCCAGAAGAAATTCCATCACGCGTTCAGGAACAAAACGTCAAATTTTGGGGAAAAAAAAAATTGAGCCTGCACATCGTTGTTTAAAGGGAGCAAATAACAATTTGCAGACGCTATCTTTTTTATTTATTTGTGAATGTTTTGTAGGTCATATAGGTAATCTTAAGCTAATTAAGGTAATTTAGGTGAATATTGTGCAGGTCATTTAGCATATTTAGGTTATTTCTGTTTATAATGAGTAGCTGAAAATATTTATTAATTATTTTTTTATTTCTTATTTTTACCACTTTATTAATCCCCATGGGGCAATTCCTCCTCTGCATTTAACCCAGCCTATCCTGGCTGTGTAGCTAGGAGCAGTGGGCAGCTGCCGTGCAGCGCCCAGGGACCAACTTCACTTCGTCTTGCCATGCCTTGAGGACTAAGGAGTAAAAGGCTGCTAATAAATCATTTAAAAACACTTGTAAAAAGCAGATGGCTTAAAATCCATCTTCTATTAGCTGTTTATTAATCACTATTTATATCTACATATTATGAAGCGTTACCCTCATTTGATGTTTCCCAACTTAATTTTCTCAGCCAAGGGCGGGATTCAAATCAGGGACCTTCCATTTACGGGCCCACCACTGCTAATAATGATTTGGATGTTCATTCGCCCCTACAGGAAAAGTCCTGTTTCCTCTTTTTAAGGGAGGTCAGAGATCAGGATCAGGTACAGAGCAACACCCATAGAGCTGATGGACAGCCTGTGCCATGCTCAAGGAAACTTAGGGTGGATTTCAACCATCACAGGAACCAAAACACCATGTCCTTCAGTTATAGGGCAGTCTCCTCCCTAGATGCACCGCCTCGCTGCTCCCAACAACACCTCCCACCAGCCCGCTGCTGCACCTTGTGCTCCACAAAATAATTAGGTGTTGGAAACTCCCTTCTTGCTGGATATTTTCCCCATGGCCTTCAAGTCACACACACACACACACACACACACACACACACACACACACACACACACTCGACTGGGGAGAGACAACAGCACATCTCAGCTTACGTCCAGTGTCTCCACTTGTTTGACTTTATTTACAGGCTTTTTTATTGTCTTGGTAGAACGTTTGTGATGTTTGCGTGCATGCGTGTGTGTGTGTGTGTGTGTGTGTGTGTGTGTGTGTGTGTGTGTGTGTGTGTGTGTGTGTGTGTCTGAAGCCCTCCATACCAAAACTTTTTAAAAATCCAATGTCTGACACACTTTTTCATTTAACAACATTTATAAATGTTTTATAAATCCCTAATTTTCAGTCTGAGTGTGGCACACACTGCGTCATTTTACAAACTCTGGGAGTCAGGCTGCATCACATATAGTTGTTCTGCTACTGTACCTGTACAGAGGTGGCTTACTCCTCACTGGTTTGGCCCATGTTTAAGCAAACTAACTATATGTAGCCAAATTTCTTACCATAATCTAGCTACCTTTTCTGTGCTGATGACCTCCAAAATGAACTCAGCTCACAGGCTAGGTTCACTGCTTATTACTGGGGTGAATAATCACAACATAGAGTGTCCTATAGGAGAAGACTGGGTTATGGCAGCTCCAAGTGTGTGAATGTTTCACATAAAGCAAAAGGCTTTTCATGCAGGGACGCAAACTAAAACTTCCATGACATCATTCCACCAAACAAAATTTGCCCTTGCACTTCAGTACTAAGTGTATGCATCCGCCTGTGTGTCACTGTTTTTATTCCCGTGTTACAGTTCAAGAACGATAACCCCTGTGTTCAGCGGTGTATGTCTATGTGTATGAAGGGATGCACAGCGGGGGGCCTCTTACTGGAAACCCCAACAGGAAGTGAACAATCAGGGCGGTAACAGGGATGTGAGGGTGATCTGGGTGAGCCCACAGGCGTTTGGCTGTAACCTGGTTGTGACATGGGGGGGGGGGTCAGAGGAGGAGGGCAAGGAGGAGGGAGGGGGGCTGTTAACACAGCCCTTTCTAGCCATGGAGGAGGCTCTCTGGAACAAAGCAAGGACTTGAGCAGGGGCCCCTTCTACACTTCCTTTCCCAAGACCATTGTTCCAAAGAGCGGGAGGCTTAACCATTGTGTCCACGCACACTGACCCCTCCCAAGATAAAAAAAAAGAAAAGAAAAGAAACAAGACAGAGGAATAGACTGAATGTAAGACACAGAGAAATGAAGAGGAACAAGTGACTGAGCAAGAGAGAGAGGGAGCGAGAGAGAGAAAGAGGAGCCTTACTTGTTTCCCCATCACTGACACTCCCATGACCATTCTTCCTTTTCCCTCTCTCTCTCTCTCTCTCTCTCTCCCACTCCTTTTTTTTACCGTGTATGTTTCTCTGCTCTTCCCATCTCCTTCTCTGGTGATGAGAGTAGTGCTGCCCGAGACCTCCCCCTGCTCCATTCACAATCTATTATTCTGCTCTACATGCCAAACAGGAGCGCCAACACACTGCCTAATACACTCACACACAATCAGACACCTGTACCTGGATGAACCTCGGCGCCGACTATAAAACCATTTCACAAACTCGACCATTTGAGCCTATTTTACTTTTGAATTGTTTCAATATTCATTAAAGCATAATTGTTATTTTTTTTCCAAAAGCTGGGTCTTATTTTTGTAGTTTTTGCCATTGTTTATTTCATTTATATCATTGTACTCACCAGCATCATTGTGGTGATTTTGCATACAGGAGTACTGCTGGACTCGCCTTTACAACAGCGTCTTATAAGGTGGCTGAACACCAGCATCAGACATGTTTCAGCAAGTCCAATTTGACCCCATTATCTATATGCCCATTAAAAGTTGTTACCCAAAATGTCCAATTTTATCAATGGTAGATCACACAGCTGAGCTGCTTCCTGGTTCAGCTTGCAGGAATGAGGGGCCTATACTTACTGTGGGTAGTAGTGACCATCAATAAACTACCTGGCCAGCTCAATAGAGAAGTAATAGATAATGGGACATTGTGTACACAGTCTAACAGAGGCACTACAGGTTTTTTGTTGTTGCAGCTATTGAAATGTCCATATATATCTATACTATATATCGTAACTAAATTGTAACTGTGATTTAGGTCTACAAAAGTAAACTTGACTTGATATGGATAGATTACACTGAACTACCCACAGCTCTGTCAAAGTCAGATTGTTCCAGAATAATGTTTAATTTGGCTACCTTACCCTGATAAACACAAACTGTGGCCAGAAAAAGAAGTAGGCCCACTTTTCATAAGCCGTGTTTTATCAAAGAAAAATCTATTTAACCGGGTAAGCCCCACTGAGATTAGAAATCACTTTTCAGAGACAGAAAGACAAGACGCAGCCGAATAGAACCAAATAAGCTAGAGGCCGGTGACCTTCGACACACTTCCAAACCTGCACAAACTGATCTGGATGTGTATGCCGTTAGTCCCGGCCTACGCCCAGTGTGCCGTTTCTAACGCCTCTCCACTGATTACGCTTCGCGCCATGCATTTATCAGCAGACAAGACCAGGCCGATAACACAGACGTCAGACACATAACCCGACAGCAGATAACAACAGGCTTTATTCCTCTATCCCTGTCTCTATCCCAACCCCGCTCTCCTCAGCCACTTCGGCCCTAAACAGCCGCGCACCCTAATGGCTTGACAAGAATGTCAACAACGTGCGAGGGCTGTCTGCCATCTTTAAGATAAGTTCAACGTATGGGTGAGAGAGAGTGGAAGGAGGAGCAGGGGAGACGGGGGAGGAGGTTTCTCTGAGGTTTTTGATGTTGATGAAGCCAAATGAAACCCAAGGCCCTGCGCTGTCATCGTCCCAGACTGACACACTCAGCAGGGAGTCTGGGGTCTGTAGGAGTCAGGGGCCAGTTTGGCACAGCGAATGGCCGCACGGTATGTAAATAATGGTGCCCTGCAGATGTGGCTGGAGGAGTGTGTGGTTGCATCGGCACGCACACACATGGGAGTGAACAAAAACATGCTAGGACCTGAATCCTGTATTAAGCATACACATGCACGTACGCATGCACGCACACTAGGACTGAACAATTTATCTTCTCAGAATCGATACTGAGATATACACATGCGCAATAGTCCCACTGCAAATAATGTCATGTAAAGCAAATTGGCTCCATCAGTCATGTTGGTCTAAAACTCTTATTGCTTGATGTAAAACTAAATGTAGCAAAATCTGCTTTTTATCTGACTAATGTTGAAGAAAAATATTCTAGTGCATCAGACAAATGATATAATTTAGTCTGATTTGATCACTTCTTTAACAGCTACTTTATTGCCTCCTCTAAAATCAACCCAGTGATTGATAAGAGTAATAAATTCTTTGCAAATGGGGCCTTGAAAGTTAAAAGCTGCATTCATCTGGGGAAATTAACACAACTCCTTTATATTCTTTAACATCAGACTCTGATGAAGGTCTTGTACTGAAAGCTTAACCAATAAACTGGTTTTTGCATAACCATGTTGCGTGGGGTTTCTATTCTGTTATAATATTATTATTATATTGAGATTTTACCTCCTTTTGTATCCGCACTACACTTTTGGTGTCGAGATTACCCATCTTTATTATTCATTCTTCAGTATTTCAGAATCAGAAACAGAATCAGAAAAACTTTGTCATTTTCCCCCAGCCCACAGCAGTGCAACACAAAGACAAAAACACATATCCAAAAACTACAAGAACACACATATCCAACCTAACACATATATCTAAAGTAAACAAAAAAAAAAATCACTGCCCAGGAGAACAAACGCCAGCCAGCATGACTGTCAGAACTGCTGGTCTGCATGGTCTAGCAGTTAGCTTAGCCTGCCCCACTTCCATATCCTGTCAGACCACCCTCGGTGTTTCCTCTTCGGGCGCAGCTCCGGTCAGGGCCGTGGTCCTTGGGCCCACAGCACACAGCAGACCAGGCTCCCTCAGCCGATCCAATGCCAGTTCTCCCAGCCAGACACCTTTGATACACCTCCCCACGCTCCACATGACAACACTAAAAAAACAGACAAGACTAGGTGAGGCCGCCGCCAGACCGCCCTCGGTGTTATCGGAACTGATGGTCTGCATGGGCTAGCAGTTAGCTTAGTCTGTCCCGCTTCTGCGTCCTGTCAGACCACCCTCGGTGTTATCGGAACTGCTGGTCTGCATGGGCTAGCAGTTAGCTTAGTCTGTCCCGCTTCCGCGTCCTGTCAGACCACCCTCGGTGTTACCTCATCGGGGGCAGCTCCGTGGTCTCTGGGCCCACAGGACGCAGCAGACCAAGCTCTCCCAGCCGATCCAGCACCAGCTGTCCCAGCCATCAAATGAAGACAAACTTACACCGACAAAGACACTGCTTGGACGGTACTGGGTGAGGCCGCCGCAAACGTGAATTCGTGCTGCCATCTTTCCACACCAGAAGTAGAAAATACCAATTTTTTTCAATACATATCATGAGTGTGCGCGCACACACTCACTCACACACACACACACACACACACACACACACACACACACACACACAAAGTATGCAAAGTATGCCTGTATAAAAAAACGAAAAACATGGTTGGATAGTCAGACACGATTTACATCAATAC